>NC_092232.1:34541409-34548909 GCF_036320965.1 Panulirus ornatus
GAGTGACAGACCTCAGCTACAGCTGTAGTGGAATACATGTAGACTATGTAGTGGAATACATGTAGACTATGTAGTGGTATATATTTATATATGTAGACTACTAACCAAGTGTTGTAGGATATCTTTAGCGTAAAGGCCAATAACGCTAGCTTTATGTAGCACTGTACATATTTTGTTTGGGGGCTGGTAGCGCTAACCACAATGTTCTCTTCTCTTCTATCACTATGTGTCGTGCGTGTGTTCGTCCGTGTGTCCGTGGTCTTCCCTCCCCCTCACCGTGTGGTGGTGTTAACCATGTGCGTGCGCCACACAGCCTCGTACGGTGATCATGAAGACCCATACCCGAGCCTGAGCGACTACCACGACTACGAGCCCAACCTGGAGTTTGACGACACGGAGTTGCAGAGCGCGGCTTCCGTCACCGGTAAGACGGAACCCTCCCTCACCACCACCATCACCTCCTCCTCCGACCACCACCACCGCCGCCGAGGCTAACACCACCCATGCTCGGCCTCCCTCACCTCTGCCTGCACAGCACGCCTGTCTGTCTACCTGCACAGCACGACTAACTGCACGGCAGTCTATCGACTTGCACGCACGCACGCACACGCACCTCCTCCTCCTCCGTCTTGAGCCTAAGGTTGCCTTCCCCAGCGGTTTGTCGCTGGACGCCTGCAGGCACGATGCATGTTTGCCTCCGCACACTCCTGCCTCACCCACTAACCTGCACGTTGCTCCCACCACCAGCCATGCACGAGGATCCCCCTCCCCTCGCTGTTGCAACACCTCCCACCCCCTCAGAGAACAGGGGTTCGATCCTTGGCCACGGCATATGACCTGTGGATCACTTGGGGTCTGGTCGTACCCTCGTTGCTCTAACTCCCTCCCCCAGCGGCAGCAGGAGCGCTGGGGGAGGGGGGGGGGGGCGCCCCTCAACGAGGAACCTGCTACAGGAATATCGAGCGCCGCTGCTCCACCTTCCTTCCTCCTCGTCACCCTGCATGACTTGACGGGGCTTCATGTGCATAATTGTTTGGCATGTTTCCATCCCCGCGCACGGCCCCGCCCGGGTTATACTGCCTCTCGCTGCAGCTAAACAATTGATGTCGCCTCTGACCCTGACCTCCGCCGTGTTGACCACCCGCCCAAGGTGAGGTGGGGTCATCAGGTAAGGCGATAAGTCTGCATGAAAACACGCAGGCGAGTCTTATATGTGGTCACATGGCTCGTTGCTCCCTCCTGTGTGCTCAGGCATCATTGTAGTACATTATGTGTGCTCAGCCATCATTGTAGTACATTGTTTGTGCTCAGGTATCATTGTAGTACATTATGTTTGCTAAGGCATCGGTAGATTGGTTCATTATGTATGCTCAGGTATCATTGTAGTACATTATGTGTGCTCAGGTATCTGTAGTACATTATGTGTGCTCACGTATCATTGTAGTACATTATGTGTGCTTAGGTATCATTGTAGTACATTGTGTGCGCTCAGATGTCATTTTAGTATATGTGCTCAGGTAGTACAATACCATGGCCCAGCATGTGCTCGGATAGTACAGTACAATGGTCCAGCATGTGTGCTCAGGTAGTATAGTACCATGGTCCAGTATGTGTGCTCAGGTAGTATAGTACCATGGTCCAGTGTGTGCCCAGGTAGTACAGTAACGTTGGTCGTGCGTGTGCTCAGGTAGTACATTACCATGGTCCAGCGTGTGTGCTAAGGTAGTACAGTACCGTACCATGGTCTAGTGTGTGTGCTCAGGTAGTACAGTACCATGGTCTAGTGTGTGTGCTCAGGTAGTACAGTACCATGGTCTAGTGTGTGTGCTCAGGTAGTACAGTACCATGGTCGAGTGTGTGTGCTCAGGTAGTACAGTACCATGGTCCAGCGTGTGTGCTCAGGTAGTACAGTACCATGGTCCAGCGTGTGTGCTTAGTACAGTATCATGGTCCAGCATGTTTGCTCAGGTAGTACAGTACCATGTTCCATCATGTGTGCTCAGGTAGTACAGTGCCATGGTCTAGTGTGTGTGCCCAGGTAGTACAGTACCATGGTCTAGTGTGTGCTCAGGTACAACTACCATGGTCCAGCATGAGTGCTCAGGTAGTACAGTACCATGGTCCAGCGTGTGTGCTCAGGTAGTACAGTACCATGGTCCAGCATGTTTGCTCAGGTAGTACAGTACCATGTTCCATCATGTGTGCTCAGGTAGTACAGTGCCATGGTCTAGTGTGTGTGCTCAGGTAGTACAATACCATGGTCCAGGGTGTGTGCTCAGGTAGTACAGTACCATGGTCTATTGTGTACTCAGGTAGTACAGTACCATGGTCTAGTGTGTGTGCCCAGGTAGTACAGTACCATGGTCTAGTGTGTGTGCTCAGGTACAGCTACCATGGTCCAGCATGAGTGCTCAGGTAGTACAGTACCATGGTCCAGCATGTGTGCTCAGTTAGTACGGTACCATGGTCCAGCATGTGTGCTCAGGTAGTACATTACCATGGTCTATTGTGTGCTCAGGTACTACAGTACCATGGTGCAGCATGTGTGCTTAGGTAGTACAGTACCATGGTCCATTGTGTGTGCTCAGGTAGTACAGTACCATGGTCCATTGTGTGTGCTCAGGTAGTACAGTGCTATGGTCCAGCATGTTTGCACAGATAGTACAGTACCATGGTCCATCATGTTTGCCCAGGTAGTACAGTACCATGGTCCACCATGTGTGCTCAGGTAGTCCAGTACCATGGTCCGGCGTGTGTGCTCAGGTAGCACAGTACCATGGTCCAGCATGTGTGCTCAGGTAGTACATTACCATGGTCCAGCATGTGTGCTCAGTTAGTACAGTACCATGGTCCAGCATGTGTGCTCAGGTATTACAGTACCATGGTCCAGCATGTGTGCTCAGGTAGTACATTACCATGGTCTATTGTGCTCAGGTACTACAGTACCATGGTGCAGCATGTGTGCTCAGGTAGTACAGTACCATGGTCCAGTGGTACTAGAGTACCATGGCCCAGCATGACTGCTCAGGTAGTACAGTACCATGGTCCAGCATGTGTGCTCAGGTAGTACAGTACCATGGTCTATTGTGCTCAGGTACTACAGTACCATGGTGCAGCATGTGTGCTCAGGTAGTACAGTACCATGGTCCAGTGGTACTAGAGTACCATGGCCCAGCATGAGTGCTCAGGTAGTACAATACCATGGTCCAGCATGTGTGCTCAGGTAGTACAGTACCATGGTCCAGCATGTGTGCTCAGGTAGTACAGTACCATGGTCCAGCATGTGTTCTCAGGTTGTACAGTACCATGGTCTAGTGTGTGTGCTCATGTAGTACAGTACCATGGTCTAGTGTGTGTGCTCAGGTAGTACAGTACCATCATGTGTGCTCACTTAGTACAGTACCATGGTTCAGCATGTGTGCTCAGGTAGTACAGTACCATGGTCTAGTGTGTGTGCTCAGGTAGTTCAGTACCATGGTCCAGCGTGTATGTTCAGGTAGGACAGTACCATGGTCCAGCACGAGTGCTCAGGTAGTACATTACCATGGTCTCTTGTGTGCTCAGGTACTACAGTACCATGGTGCAGCATGTGTGCTCAGGTAGTACAGTACCATGGTCCAGCATGTGTGCTCAGGTAGTACAGTACCATGGCCTAGTGTGTGTGCTCAGGTAGTACAGTACCATGGCCTAGTGTGTGTGCTCAGGTAGTACAGTACCATGGTCCAGCATTTTTGCTCGGGTAGTACAGTACCATGGTCCAGTGTGTGTGCTCAGGTAGTACAGTACCATGGTCTATTGTGTGCTCAGGTAGTACAGTACCATGGTCTAGTGTGTGAGCTCAGGTAGTACAGTACCATGGTCGAGTGTGTGTGCTCAGGTAGTACAGTACCATGGTCAAGTGTGTGCGCTCAGGTAGTACAGTACCATGATCGAGTGTGTGTGCTCAGGTAGTACAGTACCATGGTCTAGTGTGTGCTCAGGTAGTACAGTACCATGATCGAGTGTGTATGCTCAGGTAGCACAGTACCATGGTCTAGTGTGTGTGCTCAGGTAATACAGTACCATGGTGTATCGTGTACTCAGGTAGTACAGTACCATGGTCTAGTGTGTGTGCTCAGGTAATACAGTACCATGGTGTATCGTGTACTCAGGTAGTACAGTACCATGGTCTAGTGTGTGCTCAGGTAGTACAGTACCATGGTCTAGTGTGTGTGCTCAGGTAGTACAGTACCATGGTCTAGTGTGTGCTCGGGTCGTACAGTACCATGGTCCAGCGTGTGTGCTCAGGTAGTACAGTACCATGGTCTAGTGTGTGCTCAGGTAGTACAGTACCATGGTCTAGTGTGTGTGCTCAGGTAGTACAGTACCATGGTCTAGTGTGTGCTCAGGTAGTACAGTACCATGGTCTAGTGTGTGCTCGGGTCGTACAGTACCATGGTCCAGCGTGTGTGCTCAGGTAGTACAGTACCATGGTCTAGCGTGTGCTCAGGTAGTACAGTACCATGGTCTAGTGTGTGCTCGGGTCGTACAGTACCATGGTCCAGCGTGTGTGCTCAGGTAGTACAGTACCATGGTCTAGTGTGTGTGCTCAGGTAGTACAGTACCATGGTCCAGCATGTGTGCTCAGGTAGTACAGTACCATGGTCCTGCGTGTGTGCTCAGGTAGTACAGTACCTGATGAGGGAGGGGATGTGTGTCGTCCATATCTGTCGTGGTGGAGATGGGTGTTAAGGGTTGAGGTAGTGGGTGGAGGAGGAGGTTGTTTATCACTGTAGAGAGACCTTATTGGTCGTGTCTCTTGGTCTCAGAGTTGTATAATAGCAGTTATACATCTTGCTGTAAGGCCCAGAGTGCCTTGTGACGTGCACGGTGGGGGCAAGAGCCAGAGATCATGCATTCCATATTGTTTGTCGTGCTTACCTGAGCCCTAAGCTTTGAGACAGCCTCTCCCCACGCTGTTACCTCTCATGTCCTGCATGCGGGCGGTGTGGTGCTTGCTACATACGCTTTCATTACGCTGTAGTTGGCTGCCTTGCATGTGTTGTGTACGCTACATATTAACCCAGACATATTAACCCAGACTGTTGTGTTCTCATGTACTTTATTATCAAGTGTTGTATATTACCAGTGGACTTTCCTCAGTGGTGTACCAGACCCTTGTGTGGTGGTAAGGTTTGAGTACCATATTATTTATCCCACTGCACGGCTGCTCAGTGTGGTATCCACTGATGATGGACCGTGTGTGTGTGTGTGTGTGGGTGGATCATATTAATCGGGCGTGTGTGGAGTGGGTGGAGCATGTAGTGGTTCACACGTAATACTTACAGTAGTCTGTAACAATGATGTAATGGGAGGGTGAGTGACGCACCATCATCTACAGACCATCAGACATATATACATAATTTATACCAATTATTTACCCTTTATTTTGATGTATTTTATTTGTGATTACTCTCTCCATGTGTCTGCATGTCTCTATACTGTGTCCAGCTCAGATAACTGACGCAGACATAAATAATGGCATTATTTATTTACTTCAGTATATTGCAGTGTAGGAAGCAGACAGATGAGTTAAGTTCATATGTATGATTTATCATGAAGTTATTTGTTATTATAATGAAGTACATCTCAAATGCTGATGTGTTGTTCTCTGATAAAGGGATACACATTTTCCAACACTTCTGATGTTCTTAGATACAGCAATAGACGTTTATAACTGTTCTCATGTTCTGCTGTTCTCAGATACAACGATAGATGTTTCTAACGCTGTTTTGTTCTTAAATGTAAGATAGATGTTCTCCAACACGTGTTATTCTCAGACACAGAGATGCACGTTCTCCAACACGTGTTATTCTCAGACACAGAGATGCACGTTCTCCAACACTGTTATGTTGTTACTCAAATGTGAGAGAGAAGTGTTATCCAGCGTGATGTTGTTGATGTGTTAGATATAACATTATGATGTAAGAGACAACATTTGAACTGTTCATAACTTCTAACATGGGTTATGAAATGCCAGCGCGACACGACGGGGCCTCTCTTGACCTCAGGGGAAACCCTGGGGTCCACATTATGTGAGGCAGTTCAAATGTTGTAGTTTCCCCTCCAGGTGACTGGGGGAGGGGGGGGGGGTCCTCAGGTTAGGGGGGGGGCGTCCTCATGTGATTTGAGCTGGGTGTGTGTGGGGGGGGGCGGGGGGGGGGCGTCCTCTTGACGCCAGAGGAATTTAGCGTTGGTCGGGTGTGGGTGCACGGGTGTGGGGGACCTGGTTGTATGGACTCTGTTTGCAGGGATGGCTGGGTACAGACTGTGTATGTGTGTGTGTGTGTGTGGGTTAGACCTTGGCACTAAGACAACTGCCAAGGTCGTTAAAGGTCGTCAAACTCATCATATAAACACTGTGTGGGGGATCTTCAACACCTTCCTCAGATGTGAGGGTAGTTTATAGGTGACACACACACACACACACACACACACACACACACATATATATATATATATATATATATATATATATATATATATATATATATATATATATATATATGTACATACTGGTGTATATAGGACTTACAGAATTTGCACAGTTGCTACATTTACGTATAATTTTTCGATGTTTTCCCCACACGTTTTCACTGCATTTACAACATGTGTATTTTTTCATTATTTTCGGCTCAGTTGTTAATATATGCAGATGGCTCTGGTTGTGTGTGTGTGCTCTCACGAAATTTCATGAGCTGCATGAATGTGGTTTCTGGTCATGAAATGTGACTTGCTGTATAATGCCTGCTCACAAATGTCTATTCATACATTCACTCTATGAATTACGGTAAATCTCAGAAAACGAAATGTAAATGTGGGTTGTAAAAGTGTTTTTTTTTTTTTTCATTTTAAGTAGGACAAACGTATTTTACTGTGTTGTTAATTGTTTGTTGAGTTTGAAATACTGTGAGAGTTTGCATGTATATTCTGATGAGGTAAATGGGATGGCTGCTTTGATCTCATACATATTCGCTTTTTTCCCGCGTTAGCGAGGTAGCGTTAAGAATAGAGGACTGAGCCTCAGAGGGAATATCCTCTCTTGGTCCCCTTCTCTGTTCCTTCTTTTGCCTGATGTATTAATCTATATTTGTCTGCTTTGACACACAAGACATTTATGAGACTTTTGAGCAGAAAATGGTACATGAGAACGTTACTTGTATGTGTAGCAAGTGACCCTGGTTGTATGAATACAGTACATGGTTGTATGAATACAGTACATGGTTGTATGAATACAGTACATGGTTGTATGAATACAGCACATGGTTGTATGAATACAGTACATGGTTGTATGGATACAGTACATGGTTGTATGGATACAGTACATGGTTGTATGAATACAGTACATGGTTGTATGAATACAGTACATGGTTGTATGAATACAGCACATGGTTGTATGAATACAGTACATGGTTGTATGGATACAGTACATGGTTGTATGAATACAGTACATGGTTGTAT